>NW_024065904.1:1630417-1673847 GCF_011947395.1 Colletotrichum karsti
ATTCCTGTCCGCCGGCAGCCAAATCCCGGTTCAGCAGAGTTCACCCCCCCCCCCCCCCCCCCCCCCCCACTCTAGAGGATGAAGGGAGAATCCTCCCTTGGGGCCAACGCCGTCGATGGGAGAAACCGAGCATCCGAAGTCGCCTGCATGGGGGCGTGAGGTAGAAAAATGAAGGATGATGAAGGCAAAGACGATCAACTTTGTAAGGAGACTGGATGAGCCTCGCTGATTGATTGATGTCGCCTGCTAAAATTCGTGTGATCTTTTGCCTTTCGCCAACCAGCCAAACGGCTCGTCGACCGAGCTTCCCACCTACCAAAAAGGTAACAATCGCTCATGTCGTCGGCGCGGGCGAATTATCTTCGCTCAGTGATTTGTATGAACACACGCGCGCTCACCTATTAGGCTGGGCTCGTACCAACTGAAGGGATCTCCGATTGTACGTAAATCGCTCGTAGTATGAGTACTTGAACTTGTCGCTTCCTTTTTTTTTTTTTTTTTTTTTTTTTTTTTTGGGTCGCCATATCTGGGTGCTGGTGTTATTGCGGGCATTCTTTCCGACGCGAGGCGCAACGTGGCTGGATGGACAGAGCTCACCACTTTTGGTGGGGAAATGGTGAGGTCTGTCCATTGGCGAAAAGTGCCGTTCCCATGGGGGAAAAAAAGAAAGAAAAACAGAAAGAAAGAAAAAGACGGCAATTCAAATTAAGGAGTCTATCCATCAATTTACTGCAAGGCATGGCGTGACTGGATGGACAGAGCTCACCACTTGTGGCGGGGAAATGGTGAGGCCTGTCCACTAACTAAAAGTGCCATTCCCACGAGAAGAAAAAGAGAAAAAAAGAAGAACAAAAACGGAAAACATAAGTTCGAACTCAGCAGTCTGTCTATCAATCTACTGCGAGGTACAACGTGACCGGATGGACAGAGCTCACCACTTTGAGTGCGGAAATGGTGAGGTCTGTCCACCGACCAATCGCCCTGTTCCCGCGAGAGAGAAAAAGAAAACAAAGAAGGGCAAAAGTTCAAATCAAGCAGTCTGTCGATCCATCCGCTGACTAGATTTCAACCGTTCTCGGAGGGACTGTAGTGAATCCGGCGCGCCGGTCTTCCTCCGGGGCTCCCCCGGCCCCCTCCCGGTTCCCCTCCGTCCTCTAGTCCCTGACATCACCTCACACTCAAACCCTATATACCTCGGTATGCTCAGCGTACGTCCTCCAACGCATCAATCACACCCTTCCTCCTCGTCCTAACAGGAAATATCCCAGGATGCCAAAATTGAGGGACGAAATGTCACGCTGTGCTGACGGTCGTAATTAACCATTTTTCCACTGCGGCCTGTCCAAGTCGAACCGAGCAGCCCGTAATATCCGTCGAACGAGGCTGTGGTTTGAGCATGTCATCAATTCCGTCCCAACCAAGGCTGGTGACTCAGTTGAACTTCTTTCTGTCGTCTATTGCTGGAGGCAACGCGCGTGGGGGTTGATTGGTTCAGTGAGTGACCGATATGTTGGTCGGGCCGGCCATAAGCCCGCGGCGAGAACCTCCGAGGCATGTGATCATCTGCAAACGACGAGACCGAGAGTGAAAGTGAGAGAGAGAGAGAGCTTCCCGGCCGCGACGCGATGTGGTGTCGATTGACTCTGGCTCACAATGCGTGAGTCGTGAAAATGCCCTCATGTCCAAGCCCGCCTCTGGCGGCGGGCAGGCGGCGCTTCACATGTCCTTTCTCGGCCGGTGACAGTTTCTGTAGTAGTGGCCGACAGATTCCGGCGGTCAAACTGCTTCTTCACCACATCTCGGTCCTTCACTCTCTCGCAGGGAACAGGTCTGGGCATGGAGAAGAAAACCCATAGGGAAAGGAAGGATGCGCTGTAAACGGACACATCTGACCACGTCTCGATTTCCATAGTTCTTCCAAATAGGAATCGGTTGTCTTATGTTTCCCCCAGTGGCGCAGGTCAGTGACCCCAGCTTCGCGACGGTGTATGGTGCAGCATCATTCGAGACACATAATGAAAAGGACGGGCGGAAAGAAGGGCTGCGGTGTGAATACCGCCACACTCGACAAGTATCCCGTCCTCGGTACTGCACGCCGATCTCAGCCCGTGTTATTTTCGTCACTCCCACCCGTCTATCCTCCCCGCGCGTGACGTCTTTCGACTTGGGAAGTAGGGGGTGGTCGACTTAATGCAACTGTCAAGGCCACCCACATTTAAGTATAAGTCCAAACGGACTAAGAAACAGAGGGTAAACGGCATTGCAACGTGGGGTTGATTGGTGAAGTCTCGACGTCCATCACTAGACCTAGACTTCAACAGTGTACGAACCAACAGGACATGAAAGGAAGCGAGAGTGCCGCACATCCCCGCAGCGGCGCGGAAGGCATCAAAGCTCATCGCCGCCAAAAAGGGCAATTCATATACTTTGAGGCGTAGCCGTCGCTAGGTTGGTCAGCTGAGAGACATAACACAGAGAGTGAGAGTTTGTGTTGGTGATTAGGAGAAAGAAAGACTCGAGTTGCAGCGCATGCGATGAGATGATGAAGCTTGAAGCTGCAGCAACAAAGAGGCGGCAATCAGGGGTCAGTCGGGTTTATAGCCACTGACGAGGTAAAGAAAAAAGAGCCGACTGGGCTGGCTCACCCCCTTCCCCCAAATGTCATCCACCCGTCATTCCCAGCTTCCATCTATTTGGGAGAAACTTCTTCTTTCGAATGTTCGAAGGAGGAAGAAAGAGGGGGGAGAGAGAGAGCAAGTGAATGTATGTTCAGAACAAATCGAAACGTGAAGGACTTGATTTCTGGGCGGGCGGCGTGTGGACATTGTGTTCGTCTACGAAAATTTAACGAGGGATAAAGATTGAGGTTTCAACCATCTTTGAAACCCTCAGGTTGCAAAGGAATACTCCTCCGTCTGCAAACGGATTCAGGTTCCGTTAAGCTTGTTAGTCATGGGGACCAACAACGACACGACGTGTCTCTCCCTGCAATTGGCTTCCGGGACAGCGGCAAAAAAAGGAGTTGAAAAGTGTATTGTCAAACCAGAACCAAGATGTTGAAGAAGGACAAAATAATTGATATTTTCTCAAGACCTACCTTGTTGACACGCTTCCTCCCGTTCCATCCAACCCGGGAATCGCGATTCAGTTTACCAAGTCCCCTTGGCCATCAACTGTTGAAAGAGTAGCATAGCGCATATTTCGTCGTCCTCGGTTACCATCTTCCTCTCCTGCCTCCTCATCTCGCCGATGGAAGTTGGCCTAGGAGCATAAGACCAGGTCTCATCGACACATCTAGAGATTAGAGAGGCAATATCTCACCCAATAAAGAGCAAAGTTCCGTAGAATCTTCGTGGAAGCGTACTCAAAGTGCGAAGGGACGAGCGCTCGGCGAGGGAGTGGAAGCTTGCGCGATGTAGAGACTGTACGTCAGTATTCTATCCGTCTGCTCAGGAATTGGGAGGGACTCAGGGGATCTCTGGTTGGGTCGTGACCATCGGCAGAAGAATACAAGTGTGAAGACGTTCATCCGGGCCATTATCGTTATTATCTTCAGCCTTCGCTCTCAGGTGGTGGACCAAAAGGCTAAAGCAAATCAGATAGGAGAGAGAACCAGAGCCGGTAGATGAGGCAGACCCTGGAATCAGTGACAAAATTGAGGTAATGTGTACGAGTTCGTAGTGGGCGCATCAGTGCGTACGCCTCTTCCAAGACGAGGCGAGGTTAGTACAGCGCCAAAGTACACAAAGGAAACTAGTCGAGATTCCTAAAGTAGATAGTATATAAAAGAGTCAGGGACTACGTCATGAGGACTATCAACCATTGCATCCTACAACGGCTCCAGGAAATAGTTAAGTGACGTCCAGCCTAGAAACGAAAACTAGAGAATTAGACCAAAGGACACACCAGGTCAAAGGAACGGGAGACTCTGTGTGTGTGTGTGTATACCTTGGTCTACTGGATTCTGCCCAGCTGGTCGACAGGTGAAGAAACTCAAATGGTATGTCGTCACATATTCCGATACAGAGCAGGTTTTAGAGGCCCTCTCTCAATACACTGAAATCACGCATTCAACCCCATAGACAGGCTTACGCTCTCCATATGCAATGCAGTCTTCCTGCGGCGGCCCCGATCCGATCTGTTCTGCTGGCAAAAGAAAGCGAATTCCCATCTCCGATCTCCAAGCGATCGAGATCAATACGGAGGTCCTTTTGGCTTTGCCGAGTATTTCTCCTCCGCCAATCTGAAGCGCGCAAAAGGGAAAATCGCCAGACCTGACCGACCTTGCGATGTGGATAGGGCGTTTGCACACTCGCAGAAGACAACTCTAGACGATAGGCACTCGGCGCAGCCGCGGTGGTGAGTGTATGTAAAGCGGTGCCCGCGCCGAGAGAGAAGTGTGCCAGGTTCTCCTGTTTCTCCAAAACCTAGAAAGCCGAACCCGTGACCACCAGACTTGGGACCTCCGTGCAGGTCCGCTCCGACCTCTCAAGGCTCTCAAGGCTCGGTTCGCTTTCCGCTTTCTCTTGAATCCTGGATTCTCGTCAACTTCACTCCCCCAAAACAGAGCCACGCCACACGCGCGTCCAAGCGCAACACAGAGGAGGAAGGCCGAAGGCAGCAGAAGGCCAAGAAAGGGCCCTGCCAGGGTTTGCGCTTAGCAGGAGACCGCTCAAACTCTTGGGTAACTTCGGTCTTCTTGGTCATGTCCCTGTCATCAGTAACCCCTCCTGCGCGTGTGGCCGAGGGATTCCAAAAGGCAGGTTTCGCCAACATGATTCGTTCCATTAAAAGCGTCCCGGAAGTTCCGCAACTGTGTGATCGGCGGCGGCGGCGACTGGTTGTATGGGGTGAGTGGCGGAGGAACTGGGCAACGTTATGGCGGAATGTTTCCGCTTTGCAATCCCAGGCCGGCACTTGCACGAAGTCGTTGCCCATCGCGGTGTACCTCTAGATAGAGAAGTAAATACGGGTGCGTTGATATCAAAACAGGGGTTGAACTGGGATCCGAGCAACGGAGAACACAGTGTCTAGCATTGCACCAGCCGTTGGTGTCGATGTTCAGTTGACTTCCGCGAGAACGTGGTGCAATGAGAAGACTAGGAAGATGCGTTCGTACGGGAGCAACTTCCGGCAGCTCGTTGAGTTGGTACTCTGCTTCTCGTCATCTATCTCTTTAACAGTCCCGCTTGACAAATGGAGATCCTCGAAAAGGTTAGACCGCCTCGCATCCCAAGGCGCAGGTTTACCAGCGGGCACGGAGCAAGGCGGAAGATCAGGATGGAGTACTTGAACCTCGCACGCAGCGTCTGGCTTTGACTTGACGGGGCAAGATTCCGCCGCTAATGAGCAAATGTAGCTAGGCCCGTGTCAAGTGTGCCCAGCTCACGCACGCACGCCTTTTGCATCGAAGGCTGAGTAGCTGTCCGTCCATATTGATTTCACAATTGATGAATATGACACCACGAGACCCTTGGTCTGAAAACGGGCTCTACTTGGCCGCGTTCAAGCGTAAGGGCAGTCTGGTCCTGTATCGGAGGTCGGCGGCACTTGACGCCGGCCTTGCCAGATCCTGCCGGATCCTGCCAGGCGTGCGCAGTGGCGGCCGGGCCGACAGTCTGGGTCCCCCAAATTGCCCGCTTCGGCCCTCGCGACCAGCCGACCGACTGAGCCCGTCCGTCGCTCGTCCATTTCGGAGCCGCAGGGCAAGCGGACAGCCTACATGGGCGTCCTCAGGCACACAGTGTGTCCCCGGGGACTGCGCCGAAGGAGTTTTCCTGTGCGTAGTCCCCTGCGCTGCCCAGACGCCGGTTGGTGCTGCTTGATCTCCGCCGTGAGTGGTGCGCTACGGTTTACCCGCTGTCTAGGCAGCGTTGAAACAAAGTCGTGGAGACGAGAAATTGGATGAAACGACTCAGGTCGCTGACCCAATCAAGATGGGCGATAAGGACGAATAAGGCAGGTAAATCATCCGATGACTTGCTTGCATGACTCGTGTAGCGCAGCCAGCCCGGATCCAGATCATTGACAGACAGTCTTAAGCCTCCCTATGCCCCTCTTATATATTACCTTTCCTATATTAGCGCTATTATTTAATAAGAGGGGTTAAAGATTATACCTAATATATTAATAACTTACTACTATATATCTAATTAGTATTAATACTACTTAATTACCTCTATTAACTTTATCCTCTATTTTAATATAATATTTACTTTTAGTCTTATAACTTTTATAATATTATATATAGCGTTATTATTAATATATATTAGAATTTTATTAAATATATTTTTAATTCTTTATAATATATTAATATTATTTATAAATAATATAGTAATAAGTTTATACTTAAAGAATAAAATTTAAACTCTTTATTAATAAGAGAAGTTATTATAAATAATTATAGAATATTAAAGCCTCTTAATATTAAAGAAATAGTTAATAATATTATAATATAACTAAAAGTATATTATAGCTATATTAAGGGGGTAATATTATAAATAATTATAGCTTATAATTAGATTTATATTATTAAGAGAAAAATAAAAAATAGCTATAATAAAAAGTAATAAGGAAGAGAGATATTTAGGAAATAAAAATAAATAATAAAAATAAAGATATAAAATAATTATCCTTATTAATATAAAAGCCTCTTTAAATAGAAATAATTTAATTTATCTCTATAAAGTTCTCTCCTTTTTAAGGTTTTTAATTATTACCTTAAGTAAGGCTAAATTCTATAGTAGTTTTATAGTAGCTTAAAAGCTTATTAAGAAGCTTTTCTAAATATTAAATATTAAATATATATTTATTAGGTATAATAAGATATCTATAACTAGATTATAAGGGTAGCTATATTACATTACGCAGTATATTATATTTATTTATTACTATGCCCCTCTATAGATAGCTCCTCCTAATATTAACCCTTACCACACGGCTCGCCGTGTTGCTCGCTCCCTAGCATTTAACGACGCAAGAGCAGTATTCTCAACATGACAGCCGTCGTTATTTGCCTGAGCCATATGTCTGGACTGCTTTCCCCAACACTGCCAGTGTAGCATAGTCATAAGAACTCCAACTAACTAATACTTTCACTTCCATTGCCTTCCACAAAATCCAAATGAATGGCCTGACAGCACTTGTTCGGCCCCGAGGCAAAGTAGCCCCGCGGATACAGTTGCCAGGCCACGGCTTGGTTTGAACCAACCCGTTGCTTTTTGTGTCTCCGGAAACAACCCTTGTCTCGGGCCATGACGCCTCAAGATAACATGCATGTACTGGTGAAGAAAACGAGTCAAGCAAAGATCAAAGTCATTGCGAAGAGATGGCTGTTGTGGCATGACATGTCCTTGGTTCCTGCCAGCCTTGTGCGCCATCCAGTGCCCATTCAGGGTAGAGTGCACGCAACGACCCAGCGGAGACACAATTGTTTGATGAGATCGTACCATATAAACGGCATCAGAGACAGAATATTGATGTAGATGACAAGAGGTACTTTAACTGGAGGATAATGAGTGCGACATTCATGGCAAGTTCAAGGGTATTGACGTCAGATACCCGGATGGGAGGCCAGTCAGGGCAGAGTATTGAAGACAGTAATGGAAAGCAAACAGCTTAGAGAGAAGCAAAGGCTCTCGTAAAGGGGATCAAATGGTGTTGGATAGGTTGAATATTTACCATGCCCCGGCAAGGAATCACTCTGTTGGAGTTCGGTGCAATTTTAGCAAACACCTCTGATATCTTCCCTGGTGTTGAGGCAATAAAGTTGGGAAATGATCACTCACACTGTCATCGAGTTCAGTCGTGTTGGCAATGTTTTCGAACTTGTCTTGATACTCCCCTTGAAAGCTTTTTTAACGCCAACCCGTTCTTTTGGAATTTGCGCTGCACTCGAGAAAGAAACTAGTGTGATGGAAGACTTGTCTCGAAACGATGTTTGTGTGAAGTGTATCAAAGAGCTTAGTTCTCAGCATGTGAGGCGTGCTTAAAGGTGGTTTGCCATTGTCCTAGTTTCAGGGACTTCGACCGGCGACAACAGCGTCCTGGACACGGCTGTAAAAGATGTGAAGAGAGTTGCATATGATATATCGTGTCTTATATAGAAATTGATTCCCTAAGGCGTTGCTTGATACGAGATGTTTCTTTTCCGCAACTCGCGATGACCTCACCCTCTTTATGAGGAGCCATGGGTGGCGTAGGCTATGAGAAGAGGTGATTTCAATTAACACGTCAAACGCCGCGGAAGACCTGTTCTCTGGTGGGTTGAAGGATGAAACCTGCTGAACGCCAGGAATGGGCGAGGGTCGAGACCAGATATCAACAGTCAGGCTCGACGCCAAGTAGTGGAACGGGCGAAGTTTACCGTGGAAGCCGGTGATTCGCAGATGACTGTGGTTACTTTCGCTACTCACGGAGTTATTCACCCCTTTCACGCGTAGGTCAGTATAAGAGTTGCGGTGCAGTGGCCTTGATGATGTTGGCATTTTTGCGGGCGGTGAGCACCCACGGCAGCTGGCGGGGAAGATCGACAGTGACGGCAGACTCCATTTGAAGCCGCCAAACAGTGCGCAGCGGATGTCCATGTCTCAATCAAAGATGGAGGAGGGCCTCAAAGAGCCATTTTGAAATCGCAAAGGCGGCAGATCGATGTATAGAAGTCTGAACCGACACCAGGGAAAAGCGGTCTGACATAGCCTCTAAAGCCATCTCAATCAACATGAAAGCAAAACAATATCCCATCCGCAAGGCATATTATAAACTAACTAATAACGAACGATGCGGCTGAACTGCCGTCATGGTACAACTTAATAAGGATCTTCCAACCTCCGAAGAAGAGGGGATGCAAGACGAAGCAGGGTCTCTACCACCTCCACTCTCGAACATGGTCCTCAATTCCATACTCGTGGCCTGGCTGGACTCACCGTATCGACTACGTGCCTTCTGGGCCCCTCTGTTCCTATAAAGACCGAAACTCATATCATGGGACTTCAGCGATCTGCCGGCCCGGCCCGGGCATGTCGAGGTCCAGTGCGAGAAGATAAGGAATCAGTACACTGGCCTGCTGAACAAGAAGTAATACCATATTCATACACAAGCATCCTGGTAGGCTTTCTCGACATCCGACATATCGCAACCGCATGAGTCCTCTCGATATGCCAATAGGCTCACCCACTTCCGCCAGACCATCCACCCGTACCCATATCTAGACCAATACTGAAATTCTGCCAAGAGCTTGTTTTGTGTAGACTCAGGTCTGCTACAGGCGTGGGATATGCTCAGGAAATCTCCAATAAGACTTCGCTTTGGTGGAAGTCGTCCTGTCGGCACTCAACCTCGACTATGAGTAGTTATTGAAGCGTCTTCGCGCTGACTAGACTCTTCTCCGTCTCTGTAGTCCACGTTTGCCTCTCTGATGAGGTGTGTTTGGATGCGGCTAATGCTTTGTCTAGGATACCCTTGAAGAAAGCGACGTTACCGTTGGTTGCACGCTTCTTAAAAAGGAGGGTTACAGGTTGATTTAGCTAATGACTCAATCGGGCTAAATCCAAAATTGAGCATAATGCCTTCGTTGATTCGCTTTATTACTTCGGCAACAACTTTCCTCTTGTGCTTCAGAGTCGATCGAATAGTGTTGAGGAGCTTTTGGGGTCCGGGACAAGCTGCACCGACAAGTCTGGAAATAGCGGTCTTAGATCTCAGATTGTAATTTGTCGATGGCCAGGTCTAGCTCTGGCCTAGCTTGATTGGAACTTCCGTCCTGAAAGTCAACCTGTTGAGCAGAAGCACTGGAAAGAGGCTTTGGGAAATCTTGGTGAGTCATCTTAATATCGAATTGCGCCAGATGACTCTGCTCGATGCAGATGGAGATTGCAAGGGCAAGGGCAAAAGTGCCGCTGCTGTCTCGGGTCTTTAGTCGGTAGAGCACTATCACGGAAAGGATCAAGATTATCTCGTTGACGCGGTGATGTCTTTGTGTGATGTGATGAAGGCAGGCCAGTGATAGGTAGGTAAGCGGCTGTCCAAGATCGACCAGCTGTCGTGCCTGAATCCACGGCTCAATACGGGCTTGGATCATACTTCGCTCGGCGGCAGGCTCCAGCGTATCAAAAAGGTCAATATGTGCTGAAGGTCGATCAAGATCCAGCTACCATCAGATTCTTGCCGCAGCAGAACGAGGACGTTGTCCGGACGGCACGCTGAAACCTCTTGTTCTGCACTTCGTTCATTTCGATGAGCAACTGCCCAAGTTTTCCCACGTCAATGATGTGGAACGTTAGTTTGATTCTATTGAAGGCCGTAGGAGCATCGATACAGGTCCCAGGTTTGATGACACCAAGGCCTTTGCCGAGAGCAGGTTATACCATCGTGTCGCAAGTCCGGAAGTGGAGTGGATTCGTCTTGGGGTCGAGATGTTTCCTCTATGAGAAAGGTATTTAGCTGGTAGTAACATTTGGGGATGTGCGGTATTTGTTGACTTAAGCGGGGGTTGGTTTTTAGCTGACGTTGAGACGATATGCGTCAGCATGCTTAGAGACGAGGCAAGTAGGGCGTTCCTTCGTGCAGATGGCGGTGGGGTGTAATCACTTGGAACACTAGCCGCTTGGGCAACTCAAGCGGGAGCACATCCATGCCTACGGCTTTTGTCAGGTCTTGTGTGCAGATGCCGCTATCTCGGGGTTGGACAATAGATGCTCCACGTCGCTCGGTCGAGCAGCGTCGGACGAGGCGTAGAACATTCATCTAGCGAGGATATCTGTTGGCGAGAACGGCCAGATCATCGAAGAACGGCCGACCTTGGTCCAGTCGAACCCATCAGGCGATGGCGTCGTTGACGTTGAGTGCAATATCGATATCTACTTTGCTGGAGTCGTTTATGCTTGGGCGGGGTGGCATCGTTGGGTATATCCTGAGTGATGGCAAGCGAGAGGAAAGAGACAAACGAGGCCTCTTTGAGCAGGTTGGCCGGGTCAGCATTGAGAGTGTCGATGTATTCCCCTGTGAGTTGAGAAATCTGGAGTGCTATGTTCATGAGTGGATGGAAGGATGAAGTCTGCAGTACAGTCTAAGCAGACGGGATAGTCTCTCATAGACTAGTATCCCTTACCAAGGTCTTGCCCCTGAACCCGAGGAGTGAGGTTCTTTATGCTACTATATGCGCGAGCAAGGAGTCTTATGCTTGGAGAATATCAAATTTGAACTGCATACTCATTAAACATGATGATCCAAACAAATATCGGCAATACTATGCACTCGGCCCGCCAAAGCCCGTCCAAAGTCCACGCGCAGCTCGACAACAATCTGGATCACAAGATTCATCCCTATTATTTCAGGCCCTTCAGCGTTGAACTTGCCACTCACTTTCTCTTCGCCCTCCTTCACGAAAGTGCCTGCACCTCATTGCCACCACCTCCGCCTCGCCGACCAATTCGGGCAACTGCACGCCTTAGAGTGTTTCCATCTGGAAAAGATCGCATTTTGGTCATACTTCTGCTTCCTGGTCTAAGACCATTTGCCTTGAGATATTGCCTCTCTGGTAGTCTGACGAGGACTGCTTTGCGATGGACCTGGGCCAGCAAGACATGCCACGTGGAAGCTGCTGTCTCGATTTCCCCGCCAGCTTCAATGCCTGACTGACCTTTTAACTTGTTAAGATCATTGCAGTTTGCGCTTCCTGACCTTGACGTTCATTATCTTTGCGACTATTCTGGCGTCCATCCTCTCTGATCTTGCTCGAAGTGATTGTTGGAACCACGCCAGATCTGCGTCAACTCAACATGAAACCCTGTCGACACAAACCACTGAAGATGGATAACGTAACAATGCCCTTGTTTTCCAAGAACCAGTTCATCTCTACGGTGCTGGAAAAGCTCCCAGCCCAAGACTCATTCATTGCTGGACTTGAGCTGCGGATACCAGGTTTGGTTTCCAAGTTGATCACGTCTGGAAGTCGCACTCTTCTGCATCATCGAGCGGAACAGAACGGGCCTTGAACAAGGCCTTGACTCGGCGTTGGCCATTCCCTCCTCATTACCTGAAGGTGCCTGAATGAAGCATGACGACGGCTGCAGCAGAGTCCAAGCCGTGTCGGCTTCTCAAATGTCTGGCCCGCCATGCCCGCCCAAATCCCCTGCGAGTCTCCTCGAAGCATTCTTTCTCATGTCCTGCGAGTTTCTACAGCCTCTAAGCTCTGTCCTAGTTCCAGCACTTGCGAAGGGGTACCAGGGTCCAACTTGGAATCCATGGAAATCATCATTCAGTAAGTATCAGGGGGAAAGGTGAGCCCCGCATTTCCTGCAGACATTGGACCAAATATCCATTCTCTTGAGATAGTGATGGGCTATTCTTTTAATGGTTTGAAAGGCTTTCGCTCATGCAGTCTGTAACTCGACTGTCCAGATCTCGAGCCCTGTTGGCATTGTCTCTTATGAGACACCAGGACATATGCCTCCGGTATCTGGGGCTGTTGGCCCGATGAGATGACGTTAACAGCATTATCTGCACGCTAGCTTGGCACGCATGAGGCCCCGACACCATATGAAAGGCCCCGGTTTCAACGCATGCTACCGGTATGGTATTCATAGGGCCTCATTGATTCATCATCTCAAAAGTCCAAACGGTTTCTTTTTGGAGATGACTAACATGTTGCTGGAGTCTGGGCGTCTCAGTATCGTCCCAGCCAGTCCAGACAGGCGCAGCGGAGAAACTCGTTGTGCCACAATTGCTTACACTGGCAGAAGCCCGTCATCGACCAAGTTTGGGCATCGATCTCCGCCGCTGCTGTCTCTCGTCGTTGGCGTTCGTGACGAGCATCTCCCACTAGGTGGGATGTTTTATTTTCTTCCAAATCTCAATGTTGCTACGTTGCAAGGAGACACTCATGGCACTTGCTAACTTATCAGCCAGTTGTGGTAATTTCAGACTTTCAGTTCATGAGAAAGAGTCGGTCATGGAGACCTCTTGTTCTTGAAAGAGACGTTCGTGATAAATCGTCGAGCGCTTCAATGAGCATCTCGAAGTCTACCATGCGGACCAAGGTCCGCATACCTGCAGAGATGTCGTTGTCTTGAGACGGGACCGTTTTCTCCGAGATTTCTCTACGGTATTCATCAATAATAAGTGGACTTTCGGATATGAAATGTGGAAGGGTCTCTGGGGGACCGTTCCGGGGCTGAATCTTATTTGTGGTCCGGCGACCTGTCGAGTGGCGATCACGCGGTTCGAATACGCAGTCTGGGAGAAAGCACGAGACCTGGCAGGTCGGTGCCTATAGTCTTTGATCTGATTTCGATGAGGGTCTATAGCGGGAAAGTCTCATTCATCCCTCTCCCCCGGTCTGGTTTCCGGGATCAAGAGTTTTGATGTCCGTGTCTTTCCATTCTCCAGCATCAAAACTGCTTACACCTAGGTCCTTAACCCCTAAATACATATTCTGCGAAGCCACTGGACTGGGCACTGGCCGAGGTGATTTGACTGCTGTTTCCCCTGCTGTGAAAACCCGTGCTGAGTGGGATTGGAACATCTTCAACATCCAAGTCCTTCAAACTCATTCATGAAACTATGTTCATGAAGAAGATCGAATTTGATGTGCCTCGAGGTAATTGAGGCTAGTCCCAAGCCGCTGGGGAAGGCTTTGAGAACGCCGTTCACGGTAAATAACGCTTCATGAAACGAGGTCAAGCCGGATAAAGCCAGATAAAATCCAAATGGTCAAGCCGTATCTTGCGTAACACGGTGAACAATATCCCGAACGATACTGGTCGCGTCGATCTGCACGACCTCTCTGCCATTCCCGAATTTCGCTATGGGCAGCTTTCTGGGGACGTTCATGCTGTTTCCATTGCTCTAATGGTCGTTGACGGGGACTCGAAGAGGAGATGAATCTCCGGAGTTGGCCGGTTTGGTAGACACACAATGCAAGAATCAGGCACCAAGTGGTCCGCCTTCAGGAAAAACGTTCATAATACGTTGGAAAGCTTCGCCTGCATCTTATCAATATTCATTTTACGGAATTGTCCCGCCGTTAACGAACGGTGGGTAACGTTGGCCCGTTTTCCACGCATGTGACGCAACGAGATGGATGGCACGAGAAATCTTGGCGAGATCACAAGCAATACCTTGAACAGCCTGTCTGGATTTGCTCCAATCGGTCATACCTCACGGGCTATGGACATGTCTGGGCATTTCTGTAGCATTCTTCGGCCCTGTATCGCTCCGGGCGCAGGCAGGCAAAGCATGAAGCGCGAAATCGGGGACCGAGTTTGGCAATGCCGTGTTGCCAGATCATGGGTGTGCAACTTTCGGGTCAGCTCCCTATTTCTCATCGATGGAATTTTTCATGGATCATTCCCAAATCAAACTCAAGATGGAGTGGATTCCAACTTGGTGGAAATCCCGAAAGGACATGTGAAACCGGGTTGGCGGGTCACCATGCATGTTCTCTGCCGTTGGACATCTCATCAACGGTATGGCTCATTGAATGGGTTACGCTTGATCTTGGACCAACGGCTATGGTTGTGAGCGGCGCCGGCTTTTCCTCCAGCGGTGGCCTGCCGACTCCGTCTCTCACAAAGGTAAGAACATCACGGCTATTAATCTGAGGCTGACAAGACCAACGATCTAGGTGACGAGATCCGGTCTTCAACCACATTATCGTGACCAACACGACGTCACTGGCCCCCATGATTCCTCCTGTTAGGCTAACACCCCGACATCTACGGCGCATGGGCGTACGCCGACCCGGATTCCGGCGCGGCGGGCCCGGCCGCCGACGGCAGACGAGATCGTCGAGCGGCGCCAACGAGACCTCCAGAATACGAAGCCGATCATGCCGCGTGGGCGGCCCGCCAACCAACCCTCGCAGACTCCGCCTGCGTGGCCGCATCTACTGAAGACGCGGAGCTGCTGCCTCCGCAACGCGTTATGGCCGCTGACCTTCAGGTGGAGTATTCCTCCCGGCTCCGGGATGACGATATTGCTGCTGCCTAACGCGCTGAAGTCTCCGCTGGACTTGAACTCGTGTGGCAGTGGATCCAAAGGACAGTCGACTTGGCGGTCCTTACGTCTGCGCAAATGGAACCCTCGCGGGCTGGGCACCGTTGTCCGGCCCGCGCGGACATCCGTTCTCGCGCTGAGCCTAGGCCCTGACCCGTGTATATCCCTGCCCGACCGACCTCTCAGTCCATAGCTTTGTAGGGGGCGGGTGTATCTGGACGCTGTATGTGGCTAGTTCCAATATAAACCCGGTCTAGTGGTGTGAAGAGTGGTATAGAGCGTTCATGGCTGCGAAGGCATATTCTATCTCCGATGTACTTGAGGTTCTCGGCATCAGAAATGTTTACTCATTGGGTATGGCGAGCCAAAACAATGAGGATAGCTGCATTGCATTGCGCAGACAATTGCACTAGTTCTCGGCATTCAGACGTTTCTGAATGGCGTCAGCGCATGACTGGCGCCGGGTTGGGACGTCCACGCCCGGTATGAGGTATTGGCCGCGCAAGAGGCGGGAACGCCAACCTGGACTCTCGCGGAGCACGAAGGATTCCTCGCTACAACAAAACGGAACAGCGGAGACGTCTCCCAGCCGGCCTCTGGCCCAAGCGGCGCGTACGCCACATTTTGCCGGCCGGGAAGAGGCATAGAGGATGGAACTCGCGCCGGACGCGACTCCTGCTGCGCTGAAAGCCATTCCAAACGCGCCGAGCGCCTCCGAGGGCAGAAAGAAATAGTTCCCATGTGCTTTCCGCCACAAGTGGGACCCCGCTGAATGCGCGCGACTTGAAAGGGCCCTCCATGGCGTTCCAACACCCAGCCGGACGTCCAGTCCCAACCGACGATCCATGTGGAGGATATTCGGATCCGGCTTCAGCTCCTTGAGTGGCGCCCGTTTTGTGTCCATTTGCGCTGGAAGAGCTGGCTGGAGCTGGAGATCGTTGTACCGGCTTCAATAACGGCTTGCACGCGCGCGCCGAGACCGCCCGGGCGCGTACGGACCCAACCCCGGGACATTCCGCGGTATTCCCCGGTGGAAAACGCCGCCGTCCGCGCTGAAGTGCCTCGCGGTATGGGGCGACTGGTTAGTCCGGGCCCCTACTCAGGGAGGTCCGCTCTGGAGGGAGGTGGTTGCGTTGTGGATGTCCTCCTTTTCCTGTGTAGATTGCCCTTTGTATAGCCAGTTACGCCGCTGACGTCGTAACTCTGGTGTGTGTGTGTCGTGATCCATGCTCTCGTGGATACATATCAACAGCAAGAACACGATGCTGGTCCTGCGACTTCGTGTTCTTCGCGTTCGGACGTGATATCGAGTGTCGTTTGTGGGGTCGCTACAGGGCAACCTCTGGTCCATGTCTCGCTAAATGGGCCGATGGATCACCGAGAGCCGTTTTCACGTATTCCTCCCTGACGTTTGCTTCACTGCTTCCAGGAACATGAGAGGAATCAGACGAGTTGGTGCCGGTCGAGGCCCAGGCTGGCTGCAGGTGACAGACAGCCGAGGCCACGAGTTAGCCTGAAAAGGTCTCGACAAGATCATGTTTATTGGAACGGGGAACATGCGAGCAAAGGTTTGAGCTGATGCCTATTGGTTGGGGGTTCGCACCTTGCGAAGCGTGAGGTAAGGCGAGTCGCCAGGCACAGGGTTCGGCATTGGACGTCATGCTTGGATTGATCACCGTCGGACGCATTCGTGCCAATGTAATTACGCGCAAGACGAGGAATTCGCGTACCGGACGAGAAATCTGAATTGTAAGCTACAAGTGAGAAGGAGCCACAAGGACATGGAGAAAATCGGTTCCAGTCGAGCAACAAGAGGTCTTCCGAACCTGGCTTGCGATGCTGTCCCCTCTTCGAATCCGTAAGCATGCCACAGTGACATTGTTTCTCCCTTTCGCCCTGACCAAAAGCTCCCTCGACACCATGTCGAGTGCTTGCTGAATGCGAAACCTTGCAAACGCCTTCCGCGCATGTCCCACCAAACGCGCCCGATCCTTCAAAGAATGAGACCAATCGAGGTTGCGGCCACGAGTACGAACAGGCAAGCAAGCATGGCCCGCATGCGAGCCGTGTCGCGGCGCTTGAAGTTCTCGGTACGGGCCTCGGGGCCCTTCTGGATCATCTCTTGATTCGGTTTGGTAATCTTGGCCAACCAGGCTGCTCTTGTCTGTCATCGGGAGGAGGGTTAGCAATGTGTCGAAGCATGGAACTCGAGTACGCAAAGGAAGACACAGACCTGCCGTGCAAAGACGACGTCTCTGGCGAGTTCCCTGGCCTGGTATCTGCCGAGACCACATTCGACCAAATATTCTCCCAGCTCAAACTCCGAAAGCGCATGGAGTTCGGCGCCAGTCCAGGCAATGGGGTGTTTCAGCGCAGTCTGGCGGAAGTCCAGAGCCCCATTGAGCCATCGGCGCGTGGACTCGATGTCGTCGCCTGGGTGAGGCAAATTCTGAGCCAGATTGGAAATGTGGCTGTTGAGCGAGTGCTCTGTCGTATGGTCGTTGACGAGGGGCGGCCAAGACGTGGTGAGGCCGTACTGTTCGGCCTGTTCCAGCGCGGTAGCATCTGCGTCGCGGGGAGGATCTAGGAGTATGTTGCGGGTGTTTTCGATGACCGACATGATCGGAAGCAACGAGCGCGGTGAATTCTCTGCGTTGTTGTGTTGGGTGGATTCGGATTGGCGACGGAGGCAAGAGAATTCGTTGCTTGAAAGTAGTCAGTGAGGTGGTTGGGATGTGGAAAAAAGAAGAATCGCATAGTCGACCCGAACTGGGCAGATTTGGATGGAAAGTTTTGTTTAAATCCCATTCGCCCGAGGTTTCAATGTCGGAAAGAACGAGGCGAAAGTTGCTGAGGAAGAAGGCAGGCGCGCAACTTTCCCTCGGCTGAAGATGCGAGGGAGCAATTCAATGGAGCTGCACAAACGACGTAGGTAGGTACCTTCCGCACCATCACCAGCCGGCCCGGGCTGTTGAACATGGCACCAGAAATCACCGTCCCGATGGATGTCTGTTTTCGTCTCTGACCGCGATAAAGTGTGGCGTGATGATTTTTGCCATTGGGTTGAGTGGTCGACGGCTGCTGCTTCTGTTGTCTATGACCAAGAGCAGAAAGAAAAAAGCCGACCAGAAGAGGCGTGGTCACAATGTGTCTAGGCTTGGTTGAGGTCCGGGTACTGTGGAGGCGGACGAGAAGAAGCACAGCCCGGCCTCGAAGAAGGCGGTCGGTAGGCAATGGTGCAACTTGAACTGGAAAGTCCAGCTCGATGCGCTGTAATTACAGTGGAGAGAGGCTGATTTTCAGGGACCTACCCCCTGAAGCACGGGCCAGGCCAGTGGAGTGTTCTGGCAAAAAAACAGCCAGTTCACTCGTAGTGGTGGCTTGTGCACGGCGAGACCTCAAAAGTAGGGAGGTACGGATAACCATTGACCGCACCGCACCTTGCGGCCCAAACCTGGAAAGTCTGAGGTGCCGCAATCTCATGTGACTGCGCGCACCCGACGCGTCGCAGGGTGCACAGCGTGATTGCTGCGATGCGCGACTTTGGCGCGACTGCTGCCTCGACTGCAGACAGCGACGCCGCCCATCGTCTGTCTAGGTGTTCCGCGACTTGACATTGCGAACCCAGCGGATTCTCCCCTGTCCACGATTCACGATGGCTTGAATAACATCGGCTTTGACAATATTGGCTTAGACACAATATCGGCTTGGACAATATCAGCTTGGGCTTCCACTGAACATGCTTGTCTTTTGTCGTAATTTTCGCATCTGGGCCGTCCCCGTCCTGCATCGGCCGATTATTCCGAGAACGGCCTGGCCGAGGCCATACCAGTTCGCAGTTCATTTGCCGGTGCATTTTCAAGCTTCATTGCGCCCTCGCCAACGTCGATCAAGGTGAGTCTTCGACAGATCTGGATCCAAAAGGCGGTGCATTTCAATCGCTGCCACAACGCCATCGAGAAACGAAGGCAGAGCACTTTGGGCATTGGACGTGTTTGACGGAACTTCGCGAGGGACGATGTTGTGGACGACATCTGAGACAGCAGTTGAGCATCTTGGAAGCAAAATCACATAGCGTGCGATCGTCCTGGTCAACGACTTACAGCCGATGCCGAAAGCCGATCGGGTGGTGAGCATGGCTGGGCGGCCATCACTTGCGCAGGGATTCGGGCTGCCCTGGAGGCAGTCGGTTCCGCCTGGATGTGGGCATGGCCCCGGTCGAGGATGAAGGGCAGCAGGATCGCAGTGGAGGTTTGCAATAGAATGGGACCGGGCAGCGCCAAAGATACCAAAATTCATGGGCAGCGAAACGCAAAAAAGGCCAAGGTTTATCCGTAGCCACCCTTGGTTGAGATGAGGACATGGTTGCCGAGAGATCCCGGGAAGATTTATCTACCTAGGCTCCGTCCAGTTGGATCCTGCGGCGGGATCAATCGTGATGCTCGTGACCATCTACAGCGATATCTTTGTCTGCTGAAATCGTCTTTGTTTCCATACATGACAATGATTTTGGACGACATGCTCGTCGCCATTTCTGCGAGGGCCGGATAACTACGGGCTTTGTCGGGGCCCGGATCCACTCTCTCCATCGCCGGCCCTGTCCCATGAGATTCTGCCGACGGAGCTGACGGAGAGAGCAAACCTGACCTGGACGGCGGACCGATGGAAGGGCAAGTCTCTATGGTCTGCATTACCAGCCTGCTCTACCACATACGACCATACCCATTGGAAAACTCGGGATCCCGTCCGCTCTCCCATAGATAAGCCAATGAGGGCCGGATTAGTAGTTGGGTCGGTGACGACCAGCGAATACCTGGTGTTGTATGTAAGCTTTTGCCATGGGCTGCTTTTTGTAATGTCCACTCTTTTGTTGCTGGCGACGCTGGCGATGGCTGAAGCGGATTTGGGAACCGAACGTTTTTGTTTTAGTCTTGTGCGAACGAAACGTCTACCTCGCGAAGACTGGGTGAGACGCAAGTGTCCGAAGCAGCCGACTATTTTCTGCAAGATGGACATCTCTCCGAATGGGAAACAGATGCTTCTCTTCCCCAGCCCACGCTGCGATGACACGTCCAAGTCAACGTAGTGAGCCACCAGGAGGTCGTCATCAAGCATGGTCACTTCCATGACAATGCTTTCGGCCTGCTGACAGTATCAGTGCATAAAATACGTAACTCGGTGATTATTTCCATTTGCGTTCCGCACGTGTGATGCCGGCCTCCCACCCTTACGGGATAGCAAGCCTAAAGTCCACTCTAGAGGCAGAATAGATAATGCTAAAGCCTTAATAAGTTAAGCTGAGTATCTTAGGGTTATTAAAATATAAACTTTATAGCTACTAGCTAACTACTATCTTTATAAAGTTACTTTTTATAACTATTACTATTACTATTTACTAAAAGAATAAAGAGTATAATGACTTAATTAATTTAACTATTCTCTAAATTTATAATATCTATTAAGTTCTATTTATTTAGTTAACCTCCCCTATTTTATTACCCCCTTTATATTATTATTAATAATTGTTTTTTTAATTTAATTTAAATATTATTATTTTATTTTATTAATAAATATTTTTAATATTTTAGCTTAATATTAATTAATTTATTATTTAGTTTAAAATAAGTTTAAAATATATTTATAATAAATATTTAAATTATTTTTTATATTAAGAGCTTATAAACTTAGCTATAATATTAATTTATATAAGGAATACTTATAATTAATATATTTCTTTAAAAAGATAGTTATTATATAAAATATATATTTTAAACTATATAAGCTAATAGATTTTATTATTTAATAACTTATTAAGATTTTAAAATAAATTAATTAATAAGCTATAATTCTTAATAATAGCTTTATTCTATAAAGGGTTTAAAAATATTAACTTATTAACAAAAATATAATAACTAAAGAGTTAAGAAATAATCTATAGAAATTAAATAGTTTCTTATTTTATATTATAGCTAATATATATTATTATTATTATTATTACTTTTAATATTATAATAAAGTTTAAATTAATAATATTATAAAAAAGATAAATCTTTAAAACTCTTATTATAACTTTAATTAGCTTTTATTTATTATTATCTATTTAATATAACTTATATTATAAAGTCTTTAATAGTTTTATTAGCTAAAGCTATTATCTATTTAGTATAACTTATATTATAAAGTATTTATTAACCTTAATAGTTAAATACCCTAGTAATTAAAGCTATTACTATTAAGCTATTTAATAATCTATTTAATAGCTATAGAGATTCTACTTATTATCATATAATACTATATATTAATATAGGTTAAAGATACTATTAATACTTTATATTTTACTATTTTTTATATTAAGTAGATATAAGAGCTATATAAAGTATAAGCTATATATATAATAAACTAAATAGAAATATAAACTTTAGATATAATGTTAGATAAGGGAGAATGTAATAGTTATAAATGAAGTTGTATTCCAGCTCGCCGTATTGAAAATAATGGAAACGGTCTAGATCCGCCAGATTGAAGTCGCGCAAACCTTTTCTCTCTTTATGCTAGACAAGCTAGTAGCGTAGTTGAATCCTCAACGAATGCAATCCCAAAGTAAAAAATACCTCTACGAAAGCACCCAAAGATATCGTGAGGCTCCTAAATCTGGCCTATCTAAAGATCACGGTGGTTTTCAAGGACTGTCGCGGGTTCCTTTTGCCGCCGTTCCGCTGCATGATCGGAGATCTATCACAAATGGCTCTGCATCGAGACCTTGGGCCGACTGCTAAAATAGGATTCCACGCCGAATTTTCTGGATTTCTCCAGCCCTTCATCTAGAATGAGTCCGAGTTTGTTTCATTCTATCTCAAGTTGCTCCTATCTTGCGGCTTTGGCTTGTCTATCGTGAATCTCTCGCCACTTGTGTCTTCTAGTGATGTGTAGTAAGCATGAGACCATTTGATGGGATTCCTTGAACTAACAGCCCAACATCCAAGACAGGTGGCGATCTTTTTCCCTTCGATTATACCGCTCTGCATTACCGAATAAGTTCGGCGCGATTTGGACTTCTGAATGCCGAAGAGACTAAACATTTCCAGATTGGCCTGAAGGAAGAATATGCCGGACTATGTAGCCATGTAATAAACCAAACGGTTCCACTCACAACTACTCCAACGAAACAGCCGGCTCCGTGTGTACCTTGAAACCAGTACAGATAAGAAGTACAAGGCAGCTCCGAGTATTGCGCGGCATAATCTATCATGTCTTTACCTTCTCTAGGCTTGAGATGTCGGAGACGTGAACGTCCTGTCACATCCCTACGGAGACATCCTCACGTGCGTGATCGGAAACTTCCTTTAGTTCCTGTCTAGAATAACACATCCATCACTCGTCGTCTGGAATCATATCTTCATCTTCCGGCGCGTCTTGGCGTTCGCAGCTCATCATCAGCTTGATGCAAGTCACGATATGGCTCGAGCTGGGTTGGCTCGCAGTCCTGAGTTAGACGTAGTCCTCGGCTGCGTGATAACCAACTGGTTCGCCGAATCATGGTGATGTTGGACAAAACCAAATGCTACATCCGTTCGGGTTGGAGCATGGCATTTAACCCTGGTAGTCATGAGTCATGAGTATCGATATTCACTGCTCTCGATAACAGACGCTGACTTGACCCATCGGCCTGGGCGGGAAGTCGCTTCATTGGCCTCCTTCTCAGCCAACCGTCAAGATACACTGGAGAGTGAGCCGGTTCAGCCCCCCGGTCCACGGTTTTGGTGGCCATGCGTGAGTACTTGGTAATATACTGACAACCTACTCGTCAAGCTGCCCGCTGGACGTCAAGGACGGCGCACCAACATCCGCCGTTCTCATAGCCGTCGCCATCACCGTTAGTCAGGTCGATAGCAAAGCGAAAACATTGCCGTCGTACATGCAACTCATTGAAGCGACTGGATTATCTGCCTCTTAGCAAGCTCACAAATAATTGCGGCGGTCTCGAACGCTATGTCTTGCGATGCAACTGTCGAAACTGTTATTCGAGTCAACAACAATTGGGCCCAGCGAATATATAAGGGAGCCTCTAAAGAGGAATTCCGGCTTCTCCGGCCGCTGGTAATTGTCGCTTTATTGAACCGGTCCAGATGGGCTGAATGAGGTTTCCTGCAGCTTCTGATGGCCCTGATGGCCTCGTGAGGGCTCGAGAACACTTTAGGAGTAGCCTGTACTACTAGATCGCTTGTCCAAGAGAACTACCAAGGGATCTTAACTTCCAGACGAGACCGAGGTGAAACCACCCGAGGCTGCTGTTCTCGCCACGCCTGAACTAAGCCGTATCACGGAATAGTTGTTCTCTTTCTGAAGTACGTTGGGGGAGATCTGGTCAGGTAGGATGATAGCTAGGTCATGTCTTCTTCTGCCTGATCAGACGAGCCACACGAATGGCTGGTATCCCAACATAACGCAGACACCGCCCATTTATTCTCAAAAGAGGGGTGGACGTGTGAAAGTGGGCTATGTTGAAGACCATCTTCCGCCATTAGATTGCTGTTGGACGGAGCTGATGGAACACAAATTACGTCTCGGGGATTTGCATGGGCTGTATGCGGATCGGCAAGGCCGCGTTCATCGTAGGCGAGGCTTTCGTCGGTGCTAGCTCTACAAGTTCTCGATTCAAGATAATTTGGACGTGATCAAGTGAACCGTATATCAGGCCCGCATCAAGGACCAGAAGAGTCACAGTAAGCAGGATGACGATGCCTTCTGGCGCATGGAGGAGAGCACTGCAACAGATCAAGGTACGAAATGGTTAAGTGCCACAATAGACCAAGACTGCAGATGGAACGAAGAACAGATCCCCGCGCCATCTCAAGGAATGACAACCTATTTTCCGGCCAGGGTCGTAAAAGTCAACCCGAAAGCTTTGTAGCTCGCACCAAAGCAATGGCTGCGGCAAAGCACGCCGGTATCCATCGGACGAGGAGATTGGCACCTCAGCAATACCCCTTAAAGTTATGCTCATACTTGAAGCGCTCCCTTGCCATCTGGTTCTGTCTTAGGGACAAACCAATGCGATATGCCGCGCAATACAATGCAGCCACCCTTATAATCTGACTGTTGTACGGTGGATTTCGAAGTCGCGTTTGGGCTTGGCAGTCGTTGAGTACCCTAGAGCGCACTCGAGCCTTGAGCGAATGTCGAGCGCCCAGATCCGATGATTGACTCTTTCTCTGCTATGGGCGATGGTGCCTTCTCACGCGACGTACTCGCGATGTTATTCGGGGCTTAATAAAACAGAATCAGAGGTGCTGCGGCATTAAGTCGCGAAGTTGCGGCCGAACGGGATCTGGTCGGAGGCGATTGAGAGTTCTTTCCGGTGGCAGTGACCAGGCGAGCTTTGGGAATATTGGTAATTTAATGGCAATTCCCCAAATTCATCGGGCTTGAAGAGTCTGAGACGGAGGGCGTTCAGCTGAAGGATTACTTGGCCCGTGGATGCTGGATAAGTAACACCTTGCTTCTCTTGAAACAGAAGCAGAGGTAGGTTTGTAATGTTGAAGGTCGACAATCGGCTTCAGTTTCGTAAATGTGAGAAACGCAGGACGACGTGTTACCTTTCATTTTCGAGATGCGTAACGAGATGCGTAAGGGTTTCACAGAAGAAACAAATGCAATTTTACGCGCAGTACAATTCAGCCACCCTTTTTATCTTGGCTCGCCATCCCAACGAGTCACAGAAGGAAGTTTGTATGTCCTATCCCATCGAGTGCGGCTGGACTACAGTACTTTCAGTGCGGAGATGCAGCTAATCAACAGAAGCCTAGCAACTTTTCCGACCAATAGCGAATTTTGTGGTTGGCATCAATTGGAGAAAAGGCGGGGATAACTGGGGCGCGTTTGTACTGTAGTCCAGCCGCACTCGATGGGATATGAAAGGATTCTTGCGTCCAAGTTGGTCTCGCTGAAGTCGGCGTAAAGGCTGTCCACTCGGGCCGATTTTCAAGGAAATCAGAGTATTGAAAAACGTTTGACGAGTCACGGAAGATGTCCCCTTAATGTCCAAGAAGATAGAAATGTTCAGGCTATTGCAGGAATTTTCTCGCACTGATTTCTCGTCTTATTATTCTTTTGCGTGATGACGCACGCTACTCTCGCACCCTTGGTTCTCCTGTTTCCATAGCAAGTCATGTAGTTTCCATCTTTTACGTGGTGGTTGACCATTCACATATATGCTGTCGAGATCGTCCGCCAAGGCAACAGTCACAAGTCTGATGCTCCTCATGTCTCACGAGAAAGGTATTTGACGTTGAAATGTGTCAGCAATGAAAGCTGCTTGAATTCAAGTTTTAGACTGATGATTATCTATCCGAATACGTTACCCTGATTCACCAAATGCTGGGCTAACATCTGTCATCTCATCTGGTTGGCTTGTGTTCGAGCTGAGCTATGCCGGTTGACCGTTGACCGTTGATGGACTAAGCTTGGCGGCTTTAGCATCACAATCGTGTAAATACCAATGTCGTGGACTTTTCACAGCACATATGACATGAGCGTTTCAAGTGCAAACAAATAAGCAAGCAGGTTAAAGCCCCTGAGCGAACTGCAGAATGAGTTTGCGTCTTGGGATAAAATTGGTTTCTGTTTCAAAACCCGGCCGAGGCCAGTTTATGGTCATTGGATAGTCACGATGAAGCATGAGCGTATGAACCCCAGAATAAAACTCCCTATACGATGTATGAGCACGTTCTGTTATGGTGATTGAAGTATTGCAGATAGAGACAAAGTACGAGGCGTCCCGACGAGGTGCAACGAGTATGGGATCAGATATGAGTGGCAGCATGTTCTTCAGACCTTATACATATAGTGATGAACGCCTTTGCACGATGAAGGTCGTCATCTGTGGGCTGTGTCAAATGAATCAGACATAAGATTGCACCGCCGTCTTGCGAGAGATGCTTGAGCAATTTGAAAGTTCACTCAATGATCGAAACGGGCGAAGGAAAAGCCGCACGTTGCTTCTTTCGCCATCAAGGGCTGGGAGGGTCCTGGTGTTCATATCCGGGGCAGGGTGCTTTGCGAACGCACTTCACCTTGCCTACATCACTATACGAGAGCTCAATGGATCAAGTATGTACATTGCATGTGTTGAAGGAATGCCTGCCCCTTGCTTGACAGGAAAGATGTTCTCCAGATGCCAAGTACATCATGGTACGGCGTTGGGGAACCAATATCTCTGTACGAAAGGCATAATAGATTCGCCCACCCCAATCATGTGGTTCGTTACAGGACAAGAAGTTGAAGCTCCAACACCAATTCATCTTTCATCAAACCGCCACTCCCCTCCAAAATTCAAGTTTGAAAACGTCTTCTGCGCATTTTCAGAAGAAGTCCTTGAAGATTTCTGGTATGAATCTTTTCGGGCGTTTGTGCCCGCATAACCCGAGCTGTTTCCAAGTCTTTCTATGAACTGCAAAGACCCCTTCCCGGATACTTGCAAAGTCATAAGGGTTGTTGTCATTGGTATTTGTAGATTCGCCAGGCATTATCGACCGTTTCGAAACCAACTTCACATTCGCTCATGCGTTTCTCATTTGGATCAACATGGCAATCACTGAGACCTTCTACAAAAGCGTGGGGAAGTCTGCCACGCGGTTGTGGGTTGGTATTTTCGGTATTCACGCAGTCATTTGAATGCGCAAAATTCGGGTCTCTTGGAAATCGGTTCCGTAACTCACATAACAGCAGGTTATGCGTGAAAGGTTGTGCTGCTCTCCTGGACCTAGCGTACGTCAGCCATGAGCACGTAAATGAGTTGACTAAGGCCTCACACGGATCTTCAATTCACTCAAGTGAGTTCCTCGAACCGAAATTTTTGGTCCTCGACCGTGCAATGACATTTCCGAGTATCTCTCAATCACAAGAAGGGCAGTGAAAGGGTTCTACAGAGTAGCTAGAATTCACAGGACGACTTTTTGACATCCAGCAAGTTGAAAGTATACGGGAGGAAGTATTTGGTGTCTGTATCGATTGGTGGTTTACACTCTGGAAGATTCTCAGGTTCAAGTTTGAGCAGCATGTTACCCACGAGGGTTTTCAGGGATGTCACTTGAATGTAGGTGGGTATCAAGTGGGTCGTCGCTGGAAAAGAACTCACTTGCGGCATCATGCAAAGCTGTTGAAGTGGTCGTTAGTGTTTCTATTAAGTGGTCGTTAGTGTTTCTATTAAGTGGTCGTTTTCGCAGATGACATTATCATATCGAAGCCTGTCAATGACTCGTGGTGGCCTCCGGCGGAATGCTGAACTAAAGATGTTGATGTTGAGCTCTTTCGAGATGTACTCCTGGGTTCTTGACGGACTCAATTTGAGTCTTTTCGGGGCGCCTTGGTTGTTTGGCATTGTGGAACGTTTCGTTGACCCGGCCGGGGAACATGTTCCTCGTTAGCTGGTCTTTTCATCGAAACGTATAAGCTCTACTATAGAGTAGAGGTGGAAAGCTTGGCGGCAGGAAGTATCTCCCAAAGGCGGCCTCAGCTAAATGGCCCTTTAATTCCGGTTCGAGGCTGGCTATAGGCAGATTCCAAAGGCAAGTGGATGAGAAATACGAGTCTTATTTTGAGAGATGATTCAAACGACCTTGCGAGGACATCAACTAGTCTGTCGATACCGGATAGCACAGAATAGGGTGGTCATGAATTGCCAATGAAGCGGCGAATTGACTGCGTCGCGCGTACGCGCTGGATGAGTATCATCCAATCGTCCTCAGCTCTTTTGCGCGCAGCACTTTGAGAGGGGATGGGGTTCATAGTGCGCCAGCTTGAGACGGCATGTATTGGAGGGCATGGGTTGGTTGAGCCGCTATCGGTTCGCGGGCTTTATTCAATGAGGGAAAGGAAGTCTTGACCGAAGCTGAAGTGGCCAGTACCTATCATCAAAATGGTCACTTCATATGAATATCATCAGTCGATCTCGGAGGAAGTGCTCGTGTTTGGGCGTTGAAAGGGTTGCTGTCTCCGCCTGGATTCAGCCCTCCGCATGTAAACATAATGCATTTGGGAAAGACACGGGGGCGAGGAAACGTAATCGCCTCTTCAAATACGGGATCTTGACATTCGAACTGGTCCGCTTCCCCGTCCCGCCCGCGCAAATACGAGCTGTTTCGGGGACCAGATTATCGCCTTTTCCGATTCACGGCTCAATTCTTGTTCAACACCTGCCTTCAATGACAGAGACTCAACGGCCAGGTTCACGGAGACTCAAAAATGACTCAGAAGTACGATTCTACTCATACTGGTTCTCTTCAAGATCTCGGCAACTTATATTAAGAGGTTAAAACAGGCGGGGTCAACTTGCAAGTTGGACTTTGTGGTTTACCCATGAAAAACAATCAACAATGCCCAATAAGATCGCAGGCACCACAGAAGTGACATGGACTCCATGACACAATCCAGAAATATATTGCTCCTATGCCCTGCTGAAGGCTTTGCCGTAGAACACATTAGAATTGCCCAGTCCAGACTTAGAAGCTTGGGCACCTCTCCCTGTCACAACATGAAGTTCCTATCAGTCTGTCCAAAGTTTCAGCGCGGCGGAATTGTGGAGATGTGGACGAGTGTCGGCTGTCCAACATAGGACATGTCAAAGACGGCGAGGCCTGGGAAACACGCCCGTGATCGAATCACGGCCCTCGACGGAGGCGAGGGTCGCGTGGGCGACCGGAGGCTTTGGAGGCGGAGCTGGAGTGAAGCCCAAGCCTGTACCGCACCGCCGCCGCCAGTCAAACTGCACCCACCCACCTTGGACCTTGGACTGGCCCCGTCTCCCTCCCCCAGACCCAAGAACTTTCTCTAGTTTAGTTTAAAAGCAGTCTTCGCCAAGATGAATGCTTTCTGACCAAAGGGGTTCTACTTTTAGGCAGACATGACGACGTGGACCGACTCCTTCATGAGATATGTAAGACTCGGGCTACCCATAGACTTGCTTGCTTGATTGCCAATGATAGTGTCTCCCTCTCATAAGGCGGCTTCCAATGCGAAAATGCCTTAAGACAAGTCTCGCGTAGTAGCAGCCTTTCTCAGCTCAACAAGGGTCAACTTTGTCGCAAGCAGCAGATACAGCTGACCGAGGTCCACGTTGCTTGCCTCAGGGTCCTGACTGGGCGTCATGTGATTCGATATTCGTGTCTGGAATCCCTCAATCTTGTCATTTACCCGAGTTTCATATACATCACCGCGCACATAGGCGGTAGTTTGCGTGTCCAAATCGTACCACTTTTGGGTGACGGTGCCCGGGATCAGGGCTAGACCTGTTCAAGGAGATCAATTAGTTCTTTGAGGCCCTGGATCCGAGATAACCGACTGTGATAGCCAATCTAGCCGTTGAGTAACCCCGTTTACGCTGCTGAGAGTTGGTGACTGCCGTAAACCTCGCCATCGTCTCTCGATGAAGGACGGAGATCGCAGCTTCGGTGTTCGAGGCCCCTAATTCAAGCTAGTGACCCACAGTTCGATGGAAATTCGGGTGTAACAACCGGTGGTCACGGCATTGGAGGTCCTTATATTCCATTTCACGGTTGGACTGCACTGGAAGGAGATATGCAGTGTTATTGGTGTCTAGTGTTCCCTTGTCTTCTTTACGAGAGCTAATGATGAAGAGCACAGGGAGTTACGGCGCGTTGGGTTCGTCAAACCAAGGTGCCTAGGGTGTCTCTTGAATGGTTCGTGCTTGACGAGTGCACTCGACATTTTTCTTTTGCTGTTGATGATGATTGTAGATGTTGTGTGGAAAGTCTTCGAATGAGAATTGTGGGCGTAACTAGTAGGTCTGGGGTGTGCTTTGCCGCAGGCGTAATATAGTTTCTGAGAGGACCTAATCCCACCACGAAAGATAGAGGTACTTTTTGAAAGTCAAGATAGTCTTACACCGGCCGTTTTTTATCTCAGCGACCTGGGAACGTATTCGTGGTTCTGGTGACGGAAGATGACGTCCGAGATTCTCTAAGATGTCAAAGCCGTTTCGCTGGGCTTGTCTCATGTCGTTGAGATTCTCTCGCACAAAAAGCCTTTACAGAGATGCATGTGCTCTCTGTACTGTTAATGCTTGGAAATGAATCTGATTTGGAGTAAAGACAGGGAAAGGATAAACTTTGTTGGAAACCGGTTTCCACTCGATGTGAGTCTTGTACGCTTGGTCTTCGTTTATTCTTTGTCTTGCTTTTCTCGGAGAAATCTAACCGTTGAGATACCTCCTGGTATTCGGTGTTTTGCGACTGCAACATTTTGAGCATCTTTTTCGACGGCCCCGTTGCGTCTGCCCGCTGCTTAATTTAAGAGGCATGTGGCCCCAGCTTGTAAATCTATTCTATTGTGTGGCTTGATACGAGTTTTTTTTTTTTTTTCGTAGCTTGCGATGTCCTTATTTCTTCTGTGGTCCCAGCTTGTTGTGTCGTTCTTGGTACCTTTTGTTAATTGACCTATGCTTGAGAAGGCCCAAATGCGAGGTCACACTGATTACAACCGCCTGTATCTTCCATGCTATGAAGAGCAGATAGTATACAAGTGCTTTGCGAATTGTACAGCTCACCGGTTCAAAGTGACCGGGGATGGAATTGCGGACGAGAACCTCATCGAGGAGCTTCACGACGTGACGTGGTCAGCTGCCCCACGACGGAAAATTTAGCCTGGGCCTGTCTCATTGACATTGCCGGAGTGTCTGCGCTGCCGAAACTTGATTAAAACAGTATTATTAGAGTATGTATGGTTTTTGGTCTTACTGTGTAACTAGCCTTTATGAATGGCGATACTTTGGGAATGGCCTCTTAGGCAAGTTAACAAACAGATGCAATCCTATGCGCAATACAATGCAAACACTCTTATTGTTGTGTGCTACACTTGCAAGGCGGTGGTCTCTTTGATGAAGAGTCGTAAGCCTTTAAAATCCGTTATTTTGGAGACGCTGGGGCCTAGGTTTCCCCTAACGGGCTGAACAACTAGACAGCTTCCCTCACTGAATAACCTGCTATTTGGAAGCATAAATGAAATCTGAGGAAAAGGGGAAAAGGACCCTACCTAGCTCGGACTTCCATTACATAGTAAGAGCCAGTAACCCTGATTTTCATCCTCAATGGATATCACGAAAGGGGTTAGTTTCCACTAAGTGAAGCATGGCTCCAGACTGAGGTCTTAAGAGGGTGCTTCTTGGAGGTACTTTACGGTTAGGCGAGCTAAAAGCAGGCAGGCACTCTAGGATACATATCGGCTACGTGGCGCAAAATTCTCACGTAGACGGCGGTGGAAACAGATGCAGTTGGGAGGGGCCGCGTCGCAGTGAAGAGCAACGCAGCCATGATATCTGACAGACAGAGACGCAAGTGCTGAAGCTTGGGAGAGCACAGGTAACCCTTTATTCTGCGTTAAGCCTCCAACCGCCCCTCAAACCCTGTTGGAACTTCTATCAGCATCAATTAGTTGTAAATTATAACAAAATAACAAAGCTCCTAAGGACCCGTCGTTCCAGCTTAGATGTTTCGAAGGGGAAGCAGGCACGCCAGAGGGACATGTCAGTTTTCCTCCTTTCCGCGCGACGGACAGTTCCCGCGTCCATCAAAGTCAAGAACGTCTTCGCTGCGACATCGTCCGCTCTTTTGCAAGGGCGCTTCCCATCCCACCACTTCTCAGACTATGCACAACTCAGTCCTCGGCGTGTGCCAAGTGCCTCTCAATCAGCCAAGCAACGTTGCGGCAGCCGCGTACTCGGCCACTTGCCATACTATCCAAGCTGGACCAAAGCGGATCCTGTACCCCTTCGTTTCATTGAAAAAGGCCGAAATTGCTGTCGATGTCTTTCTTCGGGCATTCTTCAGGACTATCGGTACACAGCCGGCCGATAGCCCAGTGATGTCCCACCGTTCGTTCCATGAATCTGGTTCATTGATGATGCCCAACGGACCCAGAGCATCTAGGCACGGTTGAAGCGGCGTGGCATGAGCAATGAGCTTAGTCGCGTTGAAAATGGAACGTCCTAAGAGATCAAGATCTTCGTCAAAGATTAGTCTGAGGCCTATGAGAAGATTCTCAGCAGTTTGTCAGATAGGAGTCGTTGCGATACGGTCCAAATCGGCAATAGGACCAAGTGCCACCGATGCGAAATGGGCAAATACGGCTTCACCACGCGCCTGAAGAAGATTTAGGCATGCGATTGGGTGTATTATCACTCCGACGAATGCGAAAAACAGAAATGGCAGCAGCATATGCCCAGATGTCGGCAAGCCTCGAAAGCCTTGCTCAGCGTTTGCGCCCGCGCCCGCGCCCGCGCCCGGGCGCCGAAGACCGCAGGGTGGAGACACTACACCGCTAGCAAAACTCAAATAAAAAGTCAAAAAGGGAGATTCGAACTTGCAACCTTGGGAACTAGCAAAAGCAATTGTTGCTGACCACCTAACCAACTAGGCGTATCAGCAACAACTGACGGTTTCGACACAGATGACTACTATGAGGCTTACTCGCCTGGTTCACACAGACCAGCCAATCCTAACAGCTCCGAGCCTTCAGCCAATCAACTTTCGCCATGCGGCAAGCCACTGTGGGTTCCAAGATTCTTTGAACCTAACGCCACAAGGTTAAAATCCAATCCGACCTCACGACGCCCTTGGTGACTTGGATGACAGCTGAAATGGTGAACAGGACGCGAGGAGCACTCGAAGACGCTGCAGAAATTACCGATCCCTCTCGCTAGAGTCCTACGGATGTCATGTGAATTTCCGACACGGTAGCAGCGACGTCCACTAACAACCAGTCACGCCCGATGGACCATCGAGAAGCTCCCTTTCTCCGAGATGCTAGGCCCCAATCGGCAAGTACGTGACGCCCAAGCCTCCGCCTAGAGGTCGCATACACGACATTCAACACCTTTCAACATCGTCTTACGAGGCCCTCTGCCTCTCCAAGTCTATGAATGTCCTCAGTAACGGAACGGAGTCAAGCACACGACGTGTGGCATCATTGGAGCAGCTTCGAGTTAGCACAATATGCCAGGAATCATAGAGTTCGAGAGCCTTTGCTATCATCCCTCTTTTATTTCTGCCTGTCTGGTACTTCCATGGAAAGATTCGGGCTTGCTGAATCATTGATCCGAGGATATTCTAACACTATCTCTCCGCGCATGGCAGAAAACCAATGTATCAGCCAGTGTATGAACTTTTGGTCCGTCGTCCAACGAATTCTAAGATATGATGAGAATCTTTGTCTTCGCTATCCTCAAGACTTCCACCACGCTCTTCCGCAAGGTCTCTGCCGCATATGTTTACACTCGCTTATCTATTCGTGCCGTTAGAATACAAGAAAACGCCAGTGTGTTGCGAAAGAATCAAACGGGAGAAGGAGGTATTTTTCTTAGGAGTGGGGGGAGTCGCACCTCAACACGGCTGGTCTTCAGAGGCTGTCGTGAGAAGGTGGACGGATTCACGCGATGTTGTTTGCGCTGGAAAGAAGACCGCAACGAAACCTCAGAATTCCGACTACTGGGAGAGTGGTCAGTTCATGGCTGGCATCATCTCTTGGCATCCACTTTCCCTTCCAAGACCATGGAGTGACTTCGTTGAGACCCGACCTAATTTGTAGCGGACTAAATGACCCAACAGAGTTCTGAATATCGCCTACAGTCAACTCGCTCTTTTTCCTTTCGTCTTTAGGGCGTAGAAACCTCTGGTTTCGCGGTCCCAAGAGCTCTTGACGACAAATTCCCACCCTACTAGCACATTATGTTTTACTTTCCTTCCGATCTCCTCTCTTTACGGATAGGAGAATGGAAGGCCTCAGGAGTACATGACGACGCCTGCGACGGCGGCATCAACTAGAGAGAACATATGTTGCCTATCCAAATCGAGATCAAGACATAAGACCACATGCCCTTTCCTAAAGAGCTTCAAGAGCTTTGCCGACCTCAATTTAGGATGGCCGCTTGTCCCCAAAGCGTTGTATGACTGCGCGAGAACCAGGTGTGATGGGCGTCAACAATGACGACGAGGACTTCGAACCTGACAAGAGTCTGTTCGAACTTGGATTGAATGGAGACGACGAAGATGACAATATGTCATCCTCAATCGCAACTAATGGAATTCTGGCTTGCGGGGTCGACCACAACGCCACCGAATGAGCGAGGCCTCACGTGTCTCGGAGATGATCTTGACAGCAGACGGGAAATACTTGTAGTTAAGCAAAAGAATCCCCGCGCGGAATGCCCCGGTGGAATGCACGATGCGACAAGGTTGACTGCCACAAAGAAAGCCCACTAGCACCTCGCTGACGCGTTAATCAATGTGTATCTGCCGAACACCCCAACTCGGGCTCACAGGTTCGATGGGCAAGCAACCCCTTGCACCTGATGAGCTCGAAATATTCAACAAATTAGACCATCAAGTCGCTATCAGCGTAGCCCTTTTGTCCAAAGATGTTTTTTTTTCCTACTAGATATCTACCACCTGCAACTCCTGCTGCGACTTGACCGTCGTTTCCCATTCCTTTCGTCAGAAGCACAATCATGGCATCTCTCCAATCTCAACACACAAATGTTCCCTCAGAAGCAATGCGGGCGTTACTTTTGCCTCGGATTTCCTTGGTCGTCTCATGGAACTTTGTCTGACGACCAATTACCAATACATTTGAGTCATCTCCCTGTCGATGTTTATACCTCAATGTCGTGAGAACAAAAAGGAAGCTTACAGCTTAAGAAGTCTGTGGATACTCATGGGTTCCCATAACGAGCATCCCACACTGTTCCGTCTGGCCCAATCTTCCAGATACCATGTTCTGTTACGAGGCCTCGTCACGTAGAGAATGGAATGGTGCTGTCACAGCTTGGCAAGATGCAGAGGTCTTTCTCGGGGATGGGGGATTACTTGCCACGACAGAGAAGAGTGTCAAACTAACCCACATATTGGAGCATGCCTCAGATCTCTGCCATCCTCTTTGTCAGGACCATAGTTCGTTCATCTGGAACTATCTTATTGCAGTTCAAGGGTCGGCTTCGTACAAGGGCATACGCCAGAAGATTCTGCATGACTATTCAGCCAACTTGGTCCGATTCTATGCCGGCCTCGTGATACTTTGCGCCAGTTTCAATCCACTCCACATCTCCGTTCGCCGTTGCGAGGACTGATGCGTATATCATTCTTAGATCTGAGATACAGGCGTGTCAGCCGAGCGCTACATGGAACACGACGGTCGTTTTGAGTGCGGCTCCCAAGATGAGTCTCCATATGCTTCACCAGACATCTGCGGGTAGAAACCCGCTGGAAATGTTGCGAGCCTTGGTTGAGGGTCGGCGATTCATTCAAAGTGTGATTTGAAGACACAGAATTTACACTAGCCAGCTTTGGCTTCCACATGGAAATGGGTTCTTGGCGGTCTTCATCGGTTCGACGCCCGCCGGGCTTTTTGAGTGCCCTTGCATCTTACGATCTCACTTTTATCAAATATGAGGAGAATTTGACGACGCTTGTGATCTCGCGTCGTGCTTCCGATTACTTGCAGATCCCACTCGTTGAAGTTCGGTACAATGGAGTCAGTGGAGAGCAGCGGCATTTAGAAGGGAGCCGGCCGATGAAGACATGGAGAGTCTCAGATAAAAGATCAAGGTGGGATCCAGAGCAGCAGGTTGACATAAGTGTATGTCAAGTAGATTTCTGAAAACTGGGCTCATCGTATGAAGACCGTTCGAAGTTGCACGCTTGTTCCGGAGTCAGGCAAAATTTCCAATCACCAATTACCCTGGTTGACTTCGCCGCTACTGAAACCATGATTTGTCGTCGATCACATTCTTCCAAAACCCATACTCATGATAAATAACAAATTTGAGCCTGAGCTTTTCGTTTCTCTCTCAGAGTTGAATCGTTTTCATCCCCAGGCATTCTTCATCTTTCAGTGTGGCCTCTACCTTTTTCATATAAACACTGTTGTCGATGCTTATTTGGTCCGAAGCAGACAGGAATCTGCATTTGTCTGTCCCTCAATCTCGTCTGTCTCCAAAGAGACACTCTCAGTAGCCTACCTCCCAAAGGGATGCAACCAAGAGGAACCGCGCAGCTTCTAGAGCAGCATATCATGCTTTTGGATGAGCTGCGCTGTTGCTACTCCTAGTCAGCCGGGTGATTTTAGTCTATTTCCTAGCATCACACTCCAGCGACCCTCAGAACATCTTCGAACAACTTGGATAACAGGTTCATAACCTGTGCTTTCGTCGTGAAGGCCTACTTAGCAAATTAAAGCAGTCCATCGGCAACGCATGGTCACTCCCTGTTCAGTATATCATGCAAGTTTGTGCAAACGTTCATCGAGGTCCTCCCTTTCAAATGTAAGCGAACACTCTATGATTAGATTCGTTCATTTTCCGCCGTCTTTCCAACCTTGAGTAACACATATAGATCAAATACTCGGGTCTCATGCTGGCCAACCACCGCCATCGAATAGGTACGAGGACGGCAAAACTTTACATATGCACCACTCACTCACTGAAATCCGTCGCCACTCAGCCCACTCCGTGACTCTCAAACATAAGCCTACGTATCTTTGAGTTGACCAGCATCATGAACATCTTCACTATGAGCTTCATCGACAGTCTGCCGTCCGCATCCACGCCCTATAAATTTCGGCTGGGACGTGAGAATTCAATGGCTGAGCCTCTTCTTGAAGTGCCGTCGGATGCTACGGATTGGCTTCTTTACAGGAAAGACTTTCGCCGGATGGAGGGCTTATTTTCGCCTGAGGAATCGAGGAAGGCGGCGAGGTCCATCTTGTAAGTTGGGTGGTTCATAAAGCAAACACATGCGACCCCTGTGCTCTAGAAATATTACAGTCAGTCTTTCTAGAATGGAACGTCTTATTGTGCTGGATGAAGCATTTGCTGACATTTGAGCATCCTGCACTCTTTGAGCTACGTAAGTCCATTCTTACTTCTGAGGTCTCATCGAATATCCTCCAAGAGACTCCTCCCAATTAACCCAGTGTCGCAAGCGGAGATTGATAAGGCTTCGGAACTAGTAGGGACCAAGGCAATAGCCATTAAAGAGGCTAGCCAGAAAGATACGATTCCACAAGCAACCACTTCAGTTGAGACCAAGCAACAAGTCCCAACGAGAACGATGTCTTTCCTACCTATAAAGCTGCACTGATTGCTGCGATGTTTCCGCAAGAGAACCCAGCGGCTGGAGAAATGACCCATCAGAATTTCAACTACTCTTCCAACAAGCTAGATGTCGTTCATCAGGTCCTCCTCCTTATTCACTTTTGCCCTGATGCTGTGTTCCGTAACCCGTCTTGAGTCTACGGCCAAAGTTCAAATCAAGCATGCAACATGCAAGTTCTGCTGGGGATCTTCCATTTCAGGATGTCGGGGGAAAGACGATACCAAGATCGTGTTCTATCTTTCTTTCTTCTTAGGAAAGCCGAAAGACCGGTTATCGATTAAAGGTGTTTTGGAACGGGCTAAGGAAAATATTATTTAATTAAAGTCACGGATTTTCTGCATTAGAGGTGTAAGTTATATAGCTACTAGCTAACTATTACGACCCGTTAGGCATAACCAAGAAGGCCCCACTAAGATACTGGGCGGTTAGGACAGCACCTTATATGCAGGATCACGGGAACACGCGGGGTTCCCTCGGAAACGGAAGAACTACAGTACGGGTCACGTGATGATAAGAGGGACCAACTTTCGATAAGCAGTCCCAGGATAGGACCAGGGTTAGGACCGACGTTCCAAGGGCGGTCCATCTCACAGGACCGACGGTGAGATGTCGGTCCTGGGGGTAAAGGGACTATTCAGGACTTATATATAGGATGGACTTAAGTCCGCTTAAGATCAGACTTCTATAGCTCTTTAGTAATTAACTTATAATTCTCACTTAAGACTTTTAGCTATACCTAAGTAATAATTACTTTATAACTCTTATTAAGGACTTAACTAATTACTAAGCCCTTTAAAGACCTATAATTACTTAATTAGACCTATAGAATAACTAATAACTATTACTATTATTATTACCTAACTTACTATTAATATAAACCCTACTATTAGTTAGCTAGCTATAATACTTTAATTACTCTTATTTAGTAAGTTACCCTTTAAGAACTACTAAATAGTACCTAGATAAGATGTCTTCTCGCGCCTCTATTAAGTCGCCTACCCTAGGTTCCTCTAATAACTCCAGCAGCCTATTACAACCCATTAGGCATAACCAATAAAGAACGCCCCATAAGGATATCGGGCGGTTAGAACGTCACCTTTATATATAGGATCACGGGAATATAAGGGGCTCACCTAGAATAGAAGAACTATAGTATAAGTTATATAATAATAAATAGGACTAACTCTTAATAAGTAGTCCTAGGACTAGGATAAGGATTAGGACTAACGTACTAAGGGCGGTCCTTAAGGAGGACTAACTCTTAGATTATAGTCTATATAGGAAGAGAAGTATTTAAGACTTATATATAGGATAGACTTAAGTCTAGCTTAAGGATAGACTTCTATAGCTCTTTAGTAATTAACTTTATAATTACCCTTATTAATACTTTTAGTTATACCTAAGTAATAACTACTCTATAACTCTTATTAAGGCCTTAACTAATTACTAAGACCTTTAAAGACTTATAATTACTTAATTAGACCTATAGAATAACTAATTATTATTTATAGTTCTTAATCCCTAACTTACTATTAATATAAACCTACTATTAGTTAGCTAGCTATAATACTTTAATTACTCCTATTTAGTAAGTTACCCTTTAAAAACTACTAATAGTATTATAATATCCTTATAACTCTCTAAAAAGACCCTTAGTACTAGATCTTCCTCTAGCACTAAGAAGGCCCCCACTAAGAAGAACCTCACTTAAGAACTTAGGGATTAGAGAATAAAGGATAATAGTAATAGTAATAATAATAATATACTTAAGGAATAGCTTAAATAAGCTAACTATAATATTTAATAGATATAGGAAATATTTAATACTAATACCTATATAACTAAAGAACTTTAGGAAGCTATATAACTATCTAACTAGTATACTTAGGAACTTAAATAATAGAACTATACTCTCTAAGCTACTACTAATATTATTACTACCCCTATTATAGAAGGATAAGAGAAGCTCTAACTTAACCCTCTAAACCTATTTAATAGATCCCTAAGATAACTTAAGGGATTCCTTATCTAAATTAAGAACTATTAGAATTTCTATTATAATAACTTTAGAAATAGAACTAAGTAAGTTATCTATACCTCTATTTTCCTTAAAGGATAAACCCTCTAGTAGTTTAAACCCTTCCTTAAAGAGTACTATAATAAGGAAATACTTAATAACTACTCTACTAAAGTTAGAGATATCTTTAATAGCTTTTAAGGCTTTAAATATACCTTAAAGTCTCTATTCTAAGACCCTAATAAGAAATAATAAGCTAAATAAGATCTACTTTACCTTAAGTAAACTAAGTTAGCTAAGGAATATACTATAGAGTTCTAATAAATCTATACCTAGCTAAACCTTACTAATAAAGGTAAGATCTTTATATTCTATAATAACCTTAAGGATAAAATTAAAAATAAAATTATTAAGGCTAATAGATCTAAGGACTTCCTCTAGTATACTAAGCTAGCTATTAAGATTAATAATTAGCTATATAAACAACATAAGGAAAAAAGCAAATAACACTAACCTATAAATACTATAAGAAGATACTAATAGTAGCCCCAATATAATAATAATAACTAGCTCAACCCCTAAGCACCTCAATACACTACTACCTACAGTCACTATAGCGGGCCTATGGACCTTAGCGCAGCCCAGAGGAACAACAAGAGAAATAATAACTAGAAGAAGGACAGAAAGTGCTATAACTACAACAGACTTAGGCACTTAGCCTACAAATATAAGGCGCCTAAGAGAGAACGCTTCTAGCTAGTGCCTAAAAGATAATAAGCTAGTATTACTACTAGAGTAACCCTATATAAATAACTTAGCTAGACTACCTACTTTAATAATAACTATAGAGTATATTTAGACTCTAAAGAGTATATAGGATAGTACCTAAAAGACCCTAATAGGTTAGGATATAATACTACTAACCTTACCCTAAAGTAAATCCTTATAATAGGATACTATAATAATACTAAACTTAAATATAAGGCTTAAGAGCAACTTAATAAGCTCCTAGAAGCCTATAATAATAAAAATATAGATCTATATATATAAGAATAAATCAATAGATAGGCTATAGAAGACTAAGATAATAAACTACTCTCTAACTTAGAAGACTTTTATAATATTACCTAATAATATACTTAGATAAAGATTATCTATAGGTATAAACCTAATATTAATAATATTAGCTCTAAAGAAGAGTCTAAAGATAAGGAATAAGAAATTAAGGAAAGAATTAATTACTAAATAATTAACCCCTTAAATAATAAATAAGCCCTAGAATTCTATAGAACCCTAGGAAGTAAGTAAGACTATAAGTATAGACTAGAGCTTAAATTAGAAGACCACTTATACCTATAAATAGCATTAAGAAACTATTAATACCTTTTTTAGGCTTAATACTTCTTTAATAACTATAAGGAACACCTAAGCGAGAAGCATAAAAACTAGTTCTACCCTAAAAAGTATAATAAGACCCCTATTAAAAAGATCTATTAAGTATCTATTCTATATAATTAGGAACTTTAATAGTTTAATAGATAGATTATAACCTTTACCCTAAGCTAGGAATACTTAATAAAGTGCCTCTATAATATAGAGATAATATAGAGACTCTATTAGCAGGATAAATGCTTTATCCACACCAAAGAAAAGGCATAAGCATGGCGAATCAGCCAGGACGGATCCAGCCCACTATAGCTAGGATTCTATAAAGTTAAGTAGTTAAAAAACTAAACTCACCTACTAAAAATAAAGAATAATAATAGGTAGATAAAATAAGGTCCCTATATAGCATAATAGCGCATAAGAACTAATAATATAAGTATATATTAGTAAAGATATAGCTTAATAGAAGACTAGCTATCACTATAATAGATAGTAGAGCCTAAGGAAACTTTATATTACTATAAATAGTAAATAAATAAAAGATAACCTAAAAGAAGAAAGCAGTAGAAGACTACTATAAACTTAGCACTATTAAAGGAGAATAAGTCTAGTATAGTAGAGGACGCATTATAATAGAGATAGCATACCTCCCTATATAGATCTATAGCTAGAATAAGCAACTAAACTTTAATATTATAGAGATAGGAGATAAATATAATATTATCCTTAAAAGACCATAGTTATATAATAGCAACCTATAGATAGATTAGAGAACTAGCTAACTCTATTAAGATTAAGATTTAGTTACTAAGTAGTAGCCTAAAAGAGGTACCTTAAATAAACCTTTTAGAACTCCTAAAGTAAAGAGATTTTTAGTATACCTATAAATTAAGGATATAAATACTAGAACGTTATTAATAATAGATATTAATAAGAAAGATTAACTTCTATCTATCCTAGAAGAATACTAGTAATACTAGAAACTATTTACTAAAGAACTTAAAATAGGACTATTAGAATATAGTAACTATAACTATAAGATACCCCTAAGAGAAGGGAAGGAGCTAAAGCTAGAAGTAATCTATAGACTTAATTAGAAAGAAATAGAAGTACTTAATGCTTACCTTAAAGAAAACCTATAGAAGGGATATATTAGACCCTCTATATTACTAATAGGATATCTAATCCTATTTATACCTAAAAAGAATAGCAAACTATAACTCTATATTAACTATAGAAAACTTAATAATATCATAATTAAGAACTACTACCTACTACTACTCATCTTAGAACTTAGAGATCTACTATATAGAGCCTAGTAGTTTATAGCACTCAACTTAAAAGGAGCTTATAACCTAATATATATAAAATCAGGTAAAGAATAGAAAATAGCGTTTTAAACACACTAAGGACATTATAAGTACCTAATAATACCCTTTAGACTTATTAATATACCTATAATATTTTAGATAATAATTAATTATATCCTATAAGAATACCTAGATATATTTATTATAGTTTATCTTAATAATATCCTAATCTTCTTAAAGACGCTAGAAGACCATAAGAAGTATATATATTAAGTACTATAGAAACTCTAAGAAGCTAAACTCCTAGTGGAACTAGAAAAGAGTAAATTCTATACCTAAGAAGTTAAATTCCTAGGCTTTATAATAGCCCCTAGAATCCTTAAAATATTAAAAGATAAAATTATAGTAGTATAAGACTAGCTAATACCCTAGAACGTTAAGGATATATAATCCTTTATTAGATATATAAACTACTATTAATAATTTCTAGAAGGATACTTAGATAAGAATAACCCTCTTATAAGACTCTTAAAGAAAGATATTCCCTAATAATAGGAAGATAAATAAGAATAAGCCTTTAATAAGATTAAGTAATAAGTTATATTAGAACCTATACTTATTATACCTAATCCTAAAAAACTATTTAAAGTTAAGACTAACTCCTTAGACTATACTATAGGAGGATAGCTAGGCTAATAAGACAATAAAGGATAGCTATACCTATATACCTTCTTCTCATATAAGCTATATAGCTTAGAACTTAACTATTAGATCTATAATAAAGAACTTATAGCTATTATTAAAGCATTTAAGGAATAGAGACCTTAACTATTAGGAATAAAGTATAAAGTTAAAGTCTATACTAATTATAAAAATCTTACCTATTTTATAATATTAAAGAAACTTAATAAATAATAGATTAGATAGTCTAAATTCCTCTTAGAATTTAATTTTAAGATTATCTACTAAAAAGGTAAGGAAAATAGAAGAGTAGATACTCTTAGTAGAAGACCAGACCATAAAGTCTAGGTCCCTAAGGAAACCCAAGTTATCCTCAAAAAAGATAAGGAAGGAGACCTTATGCCAGCAGCCAGACTCTTAATAATAGCCAGAAGAGATAATACTAGCATAACTAGAAGGATATCTCCTAAAGCTATTAGGGAAATATACTCTACTCCTATATATAGCTATTAAGGTGTAACTAAGATATAGAAATATATTAGATAATACTATAATAAAATAGCTATATAATAAGAAGTATCTTTAGTAATTAGGGACTATAAGGTTTATATAAAAAGTAAACCTAGTTAATATTAGCCTTATAGTAAGATATAGCTACTCCTAGTACTATAAACTATATAGGAATCTATCTTATTAGACTTTATTACTAAGTTACTTAGGTCCTAAAAACTAATAACTAAGGTCTACTATAATAATATCCTAGTTATTATTAATAGACTTATAAAGTATTTATACTTTATCCTATATATAGAGTCTAGCACTATAGAAGACCTTACCTATAAGTTTCTATAGATAATTATTAGCTAATATAGAACGCTAAAG